>NC_066282.1:14430000-14447461 GCF_905404315.1 Leptidea sinapis
AGGTTAGGTTAGGTTAGGTTAGGTTAGGTTAGGTTAGGTTAGGTTAGGTTAGGTTAGGTTAGGTTAGGTTAGGTTAGGTTAGGTTAGGTTAGGTTAGGTTAGGTTAGGTTAGGTTAGGTTAGGTTAGGTTAGGTTAGGTTAGGTTAGGTTAGGTTAGGTTAGGTTAGGTTAGGTTAGGTTAGGTTAGGTTAGGTTAGGTTAGGTTAGGTTAGGTTAGGTTAGGTTAGGTTAGGTTAGGTTAGGTTAGGTTAGGTTAGGTTAGGTTAGGTTAGGTTAGGTTAGGTTAGGTTAGGTTAGGTTAGGTTAGGTTAGGTTAGGTTAGGTTAGGTTAGGTTAGGTTAGGTTAGGTTAGGTTAGGTTAGGTTAGGTTAGGTTAGGTTAGGTTAGGTTAGGTTAGGTTAGGTTAGGTTAGGTTAGGTTAGGTTAGGTTAGGTTAGGTTAGGTTAGGTTAGGTTAGGTTAGGTTAGGTTAGGTTAGGTTAGGTTAGGTTAGGTTAGGTTAGGTTAGGTTAGGTTAGGTTAGGTTAGGTTAGGTTAGGTTAGGTTAGGTTAGGTTAGGTTAGGTTAGGTTAGGTTAGGTTAGGTTAGGTTAGGTTAGGTTAGGTTAGGTTAGGTTAGGTTAGGTTAGGTTAGGTTAGGTTAGGTTAGGTTAGGTTAGGTTAGGTTAGGTTAGGTTAGGTTAGGTTAGGTTAGGTTAGGTTAGGTTAGGTTAGGTTAGGTTAGGTTAGGTTAGGTTAGGTTAGGTTAGGTTAGGTTAGGTTAGGTTAGGTTAGGTTAGGTTAGGTTAGGTTAGGTTAGGTTAGGTTAGGTTAGGTTAGGTTAGGTTAGGTTAGGTTAGGTTAGGTTAGGTTAGGTTAGGTTAGGTTAGGTTAGGTTAGGTTAGGTTAGGTTAGGTTAGGTTAGGTTAGGTTAGGTTAGGTTAGGTTAGGTTAGGTTAGGTTAGGTTAGGTTAGGTTAGGTTAGGTTAGGTTAGGTTAGGTTAGGTTAGGTTAGGTTAGGTTAGGTTAGGTTAGGTTAGGTTAGGTTAGGTTAGGTTAGGTTAGGTTAGGTTAGGTTAGGTTAGGTTAGGTTAGGTTAGGTTAGGTTAGGTTAGGTTAGGTTAGGTTAGGTTAGGTTAGGTTAGGTTAGGTTAGGTTAGGTTAGGTTAGGTTAGGTTAGGTTAGGTTAGGTTAGGTTAGGTTAGGTTAGGTTAGGTTAGGTTAGGTTAGGTTAGGTTAGGTTAGGTTAGGTTAGGTTAGGTTAGGTTAGGTTAGGTTAGGTTAGGTTAGGTTAGGTTAGGTTAGGTTAGGTTAGGTTAGGTTAGGTTAGGTTAGGTTAGGTTAGGTTAGGTTAGGTTAGGTTAGGTTAGGTTAGGTTAGGTTAGGTTAGGTTAGGTTAGGTTAGGTTAGGTTAGGTTAGGTTAGGTTAGGTTAGGTTAGGTTAGGTTAGGTTAGGTTAGGTTAGGTTAGGTTAGGTTAGGTTAGGTTAGGTTAGGTTAGGTTAGGTTAGGTTAGGTTAGGTTAGGTTAGATTAGGTTAGGTTAGGTTAGGTTAGGTTAGGTTAGGTTAGGTTAGGTTAGGTTAGGTTAGGTTAGGTTAGGTTAGGTTAGGTTAGGTTAGGTTAGGTTAGGTTAGGTTAGGTTAGGTTAGGTTAGGTTAGGTTAGGTTAGGTTAGGTTAGGTTAGGTTAGGTTAGGTTAGGTTAGGTTAGGTTAGGTTAGGTTAGGTTAGGTTAGGTTAGGTTAGGTTAGGTTAGGTTAGGTTAGGTTAGGTTAGGTTAGGTTAGGTTAGGTTAGGTTAGGTTAGGTTAGGTTAGGTTAGGTTAGGTTAGGTTAGGTTAGGTTAGGTTAGGTTAGGTTAGGTTAGGTTAGGTTAGGTTAGGTTAGGTTAGGTTAGGTTAGGTTAGGTTAGGTTAGGTTAGGTTAGGTTAGGTTAGGTTAGGTTAGGTTAGGTTAGGTTAGGTTAGGTTAGGTTAGGTTAGGTTAGGTTAGGTTAGGTTAGGTTAGGTTAGGTTAGGTTAGGTTAGGTTAGGTTAGGTTAGGTTAGGTTAGGTTAGGTTAGGTTAGGTTAGGTTAGGTTAGGTTAGGTTAGGTTAGGTTAGGTTAGGTTAGGTTAGGTTAGGTTAGGTTAGGTTAGGTTAGGTTAGGTTAGGTTAGGTTAGGTTAGGTTAGGTTAGGTTAGGTTAGGTTAGGTTAGGTTAGGTTAGGTTAGGTTAGGTTAGGTTAGGTTAGGTTAGGTTAGGTTAGGTTAGGTTAGGTTAGGTTAGGTTAGGTTAGGTTAGGTTAGGTTAGGTTAGGTTAGGTTAGGTTAGGTTAGGTTAGGTTAGGTTAGGTTAGGTTAGGTTAGGTTAGGTTAGGTTAGGTTAGGTTAGGTTAGGTTAGGTTAGGTTAGGTTAGGTTAGGTTAGGTTAGGTTAGGTTAGGTTAGGTTAGGTTAGGTTAGGTTAGGTTAGGTTAGGTTAGGTTAGGTTAGGTTAGGTTAGATTAGGTTAGGTTAGGTTAGGTTAGGTTAGGTTAGGTTAGGTTAGGTTAGGTTAGGTTAGGTTAGGTTAGGTTAGGTTAGGTTAGGTTAGGTTAGGTTAGGTTAGGTTAGGTTAGGTTAGGTTAGGTTAGGTTAGGTTAGGTTAGGTTAGGTTAGGTTAGGTTAGGTTAGGTTAGGTTAGGTTAGGTTAGGTTAGGTTAGGTTAGGTTAGGTTAGGTTAGGTTAGGTTAGGTTAGGTTAGGTTAGGTTAGGTTAGGTTAGGTTAGGTTAGGTTAGGTTAGGTTAGGTTAGGTTAGGTTAGGTTAGGTTAGGTTAGGTTAGGTTAGGTTAGGTTAGGTTAGGTTAGGTTAGGTTAGGTTAGGTTAGGTTAGGTTAGGTTAGGTTAGGTTAGGTTAGGTTAGGTTAGGTTAGGTTAGGTTAGGTTAGGTTAGGTTAGGTTAGGTTAGGTTAGGTTAGGTTAGGTTAGGTTAGGTTAGGTTAGGTTAGGTTAGGTTAGGTTAGGTTAGGTTAGGTTAGGTTAGGTTAGGTTAGGTTAGGTTAGGTTAGGTTAGGTTAGGTTAGGTTAGGTTAGGTTAGGTTAGGTTAGGTTAGGTTAGGTTAGGTTAGGTTAGGTTAGGTTAGGTTAGGTTAGGTTAGGTTAGGTTAGGTTAGGTTAGGTTAGGTTAGGTTAGGTTAGGTTAGGTTAGATTAGGTTAGGTTAGGTTAGGTTAGGTTAGGTTAGGTTAGGTTAGGTTAGGTTAGGTTAGGTTAGGTTAGGTTAGGTTAGGTTAGGTTAGGTTAGGTTAGGTTAGGTTAGGTTAGGTTAGGTTAGGTTAGGTTAGGTTAGGTTAGGTTAGGTTAGGTTAGATTAGGTTAGGTTAGGTTAGGTTAGGTTAGGTTAGGTTAGGTTAGGTTAGGTTAGGTTAGGTTAGGTTAGGTTAGGTTAGGTTAGGTTAGGTTAGGTTAGGTTAGGTTAGGTTAGGTTAGGTTAGGTTAGGTTAGGTTAGGTTAGGTTAGGTTAGGTTAGGTTAGGTTAGGTTAGGTTAGGTTAGGTTAGGTTAGGTTAGGTTAGGTTAGGTTAGGTTAGGTTAGGTTAGGTTAGGTTAGGTTAGGTTAGGTTAGGTTAGGTTAGGTTAGGTTAGGTTAGGTTAGGTTAGGTTAGGTTAGGTTAGGTTAGGTTAGGTTAGGTTAGGTTAGGTTAGGTTAGGTTAGGTTAGGTTAGGTTAGGTTAGGTTAGGTTAGGTTAGGTTAGGTTAGGTTAGGTTAGGTTAGGTTAGGTTAGGTTAGGTTAGGTTAGGTTAGGTTAGGTTAGGTTAGGTTAGGTTAGGTTAGGTTAGGTTAGGTTAGGTTAGGTTAGGTTAGGTTAGGTTAGGTTAGGTTAGGTTAGGTTAGGTTAGGTTAGGTTAGGTTAGGTTAGGTTAGGTTAGGTTAGGTTAGGTTAGGTTAGGTTAGGTTAGGTTAGGTTAGGTTAGGTTAGGTTAGGTTAGGTTAGGTTAGGTTAGGTTAGGTTAGGTTAGGTTAGGTTAGGTTAGGTTAGGTTAGGTTAGGTTAGATTAGGTTAGGTTAGGTTAGGTTAGGTTAGGTTAGGTTAGGTTAGGTTAGGTTAGGTTAGGTTAGGTTAGGTTAGGTTAGGTTAGGTTAGGTTAGGTTAGGTTAGGTTAGGTTAGGTTAGGTTAGGTTAGGTTAGGTTAGGTTAGGTTAGGTTAGGTTAGGTTAGGTTAGGTTAGGTTAGGTTAGATTAGGTTAGGTTAGGTTAGGTTAGGTTAGGTTAGGTTAGGTTAGGTTAGGTTAGGTTAGGTTAGGTTAGGTTAGGTTAGGTTAGGTTAGGTTAGGTTAGGTTAGGTTAGGTTAGGTTAGGTTAGGTTAGGTTAGGTTAGGTTAGGTTAGGTTAGGTTAGGTTAGGTTAGGTTAGGTTAGGTTAGGTTAGGTTAGGTTAGGTTAGGTTAGGTTAGGTTAGGTTAGGTTAGGTTAGGTTAGGTTAGGTTAGGTTAGGTTAGGTTAGGTTAGGTTAGGTTAGGTTAGGTTAGGTTAGGTTAGGTTAGGTTAGGTTAGGTTAGGTTAGGTTAGGTTAGGTTAGGTTAGGTTAGGTTAGGTTAGGTTAGGTTAGGTTAGGTTAGGTTAGGTTAGGTTAGGTTAGGTTAGGTTAGGTTAGGTTAGGTTAGGTTAGGTTAGGTTAGGTTAGGTTAGGTTAGGTTAGGTTAGGTTAGGTTAGGTTAGGTTAGGTTAGGTTAGGTTAGGTTAGATTAGGTTAGGTTAGGTTAGGTTAGGTTAGGTTAGGTTAGGTTAGGTTAGGTTAGGTTAGGTTAGGTTAGGTTAGGTTAGGTTAGGTTAGGTTAGGTTAGGTTAGGTTAGGTTAGGTTAGGTTAGGTTAGGTTAGGTTAGGTTAGGTTAGGTTAGGTTAGGTTAGGTTAGGTTAGGTTAGGTTAGGTTAGGTTAGGTTAGGTTAGGTTAGGTTAGGTTAGGTTAGGTTAGGTTAGGTTAGGTTAGGTTAGGTTAGGTTAGGTTAGGTTAGGTTAGGTTAGGTTAGGTTAGGTTAGGTTAGGTTAGGTTAGGTTAGGTTAGGTTAGGTTAGGTTAGGTTAGGTTAGGTTAGGTTAGGTTAGGTTAGGTTAGGTTAGGTTAGGTTAGGTTAGGTTAGGTTAGGTTAGGTTAGGTTAGGTTAGGTTAGGTTAGGTTAGGTTAGGTTAGGTTAGGTTAGGTTAGGTTAGGTTAGGTTAGGTTAGGTTAGGTTAGGTTAGGTTAGGTTAGGTTAGGTTAGGTTAGGTTAGGTTAGGTTAGGTTAGGTTAGGTTAGGTTAGGTTAGGTTAGGTTAGGTTAGGTTAGGTTAGGTTAGGTTAGGTTAGGTTAGGTTAGGTTAGGTTAGGTTAGGTTAGGTTAGGTTAGGTTAGGTTAGGTTAGGTTAGGTTAGGTTAGGTTAGGTTAGGTTAGATTAGGTTAGGTTAGGTTAGGTTAGGTTAGGTTAGGTTAGGTTAGGTTAGGTTAGGTTAGGTTAGGTTAGGTTAGGTTAGGTTAGGTTAGGTTAGGTTAGGTTAGGTTAGGTTAGGTTAGGTTAGGTTAGGTTAGGTTAGGTTAGGTTAGGTTAGGTTAGGTTAGGTTAGGTTAGGTTAGGTTAGGTTAGGTTAGGTTAGGTTAGGTTAGGTTAGGTTAGGTTAGGTTAGGTTAGGTTAGGTTAGGTTAGGTTAGGTTAGGTTAGGTTAGGTTAGGTTAGGTTAGGTTAGGTTAGGTTAGGTTAGGTTAGGTTAGGTTAGGTTAGGTTAGGTTAGGTTAGGTTAGGTTAGGTTAGGTTAGGTTAGGTTAGGTTAGGTTAGGTTAGGTTAGGTTAGGTTAGGTTAGGTTAGGTTAGGTTAGGTTAGGTTAGGTTAGGTTAGGTTAGGTTAGGATAGGTTAGGTTAGGTTAGGTTAGGTTAGGTTAGGTTAGGTTAGGTTAGGTTAGGTTAGGTTAGGTTAGGTTAGGTTAGGTTAGGTTAGGTTAGGTTAGGTTAGGTTAGGTTAGGTTAGGTTAGGTTAGGTTAGGTTAGGTTAGGTTAGGTTAGGTTAGGTTAGGTTAGGTTAGGTTAGGTTAGGTTAGGTTAGGTTAGGTTAGGTTAGGTTAGGTTAGGTTAGGTTAGGTTAGGTTAGGTTAGGTTAGGTTAGGTTAGGTTAGGTTAGGTTAGGTTAGGTTAGGTTAGGTTAGGTTAGGTTAGGTTAGGTTAGGTTAGGTTAGATTAGGTTAGGTTAGGTTAGGTTAGGTTAGGTTAGGTTAGGTTAGGTTAGGTTAGGTTAGGTTAGGTTAGGTTAGGTTAGGTTAGGTTAGGTTAGGTTAGGTTAGGTTAGGTTAGGTTAGGTTAGGTTAGGTTAGGTTAGGTTAGGTTAGGTTAGGTTAGGTTAGGTTAGGTTAGGTTAGGTTAGGTTAGGTTAGGTTAGGTTAGGTTAGGTTAGGTTAGGTTAGGTTAGGTTAGGTTAGGTTAGGTTAGGTCAGGATAGGTTAGGTTAGGTTAGGTTAGGTTAGGTTAGGTTAGGTTAGGTTAGGTTAGGTTAGGTTAGGTTAGGTTAGGTTAGGTTAGGTTAGGTTAGGTTAGGTTAGGTTAGGTTAGGTTAGGTTAGGTTAGGTTAGGTTAGGTTAGGTTAGGTTAGGTTAGGTTAGGTTAGGTTAGGCTAGGTTAGGTTAGGTTAGGTTAGGTTAGGTTAGGTTAGGTTAGGTTAGGTTAGGTTAGGTTAGGTTAGGTTAGGTTAGGTTAGGTTAGGTTAGGTTAGGTTAGGTTAGGTTAGGTTAGGTTAGGTTAGGTTAGGTTAGGTTAGGTTAGGTTAGGTTAGGTTAGGTTAGGTTAGGTTAGGTTAGGTTAGGTTAGGTTAGGTTAGGTTAGGTTAGGTTAGGTTAGGTTAGGTTAGGTTAGGTTAGGTTAGGTTAGGTTAGGTTAGGTTAGGTTAGGTTAGGTTAGGTTAGGTTAGGTTAGGTTAGGTTAGGTTAGGTTAGGTTAGGTTAGGTTAGGTTAGGTTAGGTTAGGTTAGGTTAGGTTAGGTTAGGTTAGGTTAGGTTAGGTTAGGTTAGGTTAGGTTAGGTTAGGTTAGGTTAGGTTAGGTTAGGTTAGGTTAGGTTAGGTTAGGTTAGGTTAGGTTAGGTTAGGTTAGGTTAGGTTAGGTTAGGTTAGGTTAGGTTAGGTTAGGTTAGGTTAGGTTAGGTTAGGTTAGGTTAGGTTAGGTTAGGTTAGGTTAGGTTAGGTTAGGTTAGGTTAGGTTAGGTTAGGTTAGGTTAGGTTAGGTTAGGTTAGGTTAGGTTAGGTTAGGTTAGGTTAGGTTAGGTTAGGTTAGGTTAGGTTAGGTTAGGTTAGGTTAGGTTAGGTCTAGGTTAGGTTAGGTTAGGTTAGGTTAGGTTAGGTTAGGTTAGGTTAGGTTAGGTTAGGTTAGGTTAGGTTAGGTTAGGTTAGGTTAGGTTAGGTTAGGTTAGGTTAGGTTAGGTTAGGTTAGGTTAGGTTAGGTTAGGTTAGGTTAGGTTAGGTTAGGTTAGGTTAGGTTAGGTTAGGTTAGGTTAGGTTAGGTTAGGTTAGGTTAGGTTAGGTTAGGTTAGGTTAGGTTAGGTTAGGTTAGGTTAGGTTAGGTTAGGTTAGGTTAGGTTAGGTTAGGTTAGGTTAGGTTAGGTTAGGTTAGGTTAGGTTAGGTTAGGTTAGGTTAGGTTAGGTTAGGTTAGGTTAGGTTAGGTTAGGTTAGGTTAGGTTAGGTTAGGTTAGGTTAGGTTAGGTTAGGTTAGGTTAGGTTAGGTTAGGTTAGGTTAGGTTAGGTTAGGTTAGGTTAGGTTAGGTTAGGTTAGGTTAGGTTAGGTTAGGTTAGGTTAGGTTAGGTTAGGTTAGGTTAGGTTAGGTTAGGTTAGGTTAGGTTAGGTTAGGTTAGGTTAGGTTAGGTTAGGTTAGGTTAGGTTAGGTTAGGTTAGGTTAGGTTAGGTTAGGTTAGGTTAGGTTAGGTTAGGTTAGGTTAGGTTAGGTTAGGTTAGGTTAGGTTAGGTTAGGTTAGGTTAGGTTAGGTTAGGTTAGGTTAGGTTAGGTTAGGTTAGGTTAGGTTAGGTTAGGTTAGGTTAGGTTAGGTTAGGTTAGGTTAGGTTAGGTTAGGTTAGGTTAGGTTAGGTTAGGTTAGGTTAGGTTAGGTTAGGTTAGGTTAGGTTAGGTTAGGTTAGGTTAGGTTAGGTTAGGTTAGGTTAGGTTAGGTTAGGTTAGGTTAGGTTAGGTTAGGTTAGGTTAGGTTAGGTTAGGTTAGGTTAGGTTAGGTTAGGTTAGGTTAGGTTAGGTTAGGTTAGGTTAGGTTAGGTTAGGTTAGGTTAGGTTAGATTAGGTTAGGTTAGGTTAGGTTAGGTTAGGTTAGGTTAGGTTAGGTTAGGTTAGGTTAGGTTAGGTTAGGTTAGGTTAGGTTAGGTTAGGTTAGGTTAGGTTAGGTTAGGTTAGGTTAGGTTAGGTTAGGTTAGGTTAGGTTAGGTTAGGTTAGGTTAGGTTAGGTTAGGTTAGGTTAGGTTAGGTTAGGTTAGGTTAGGTTAGGTTAGGTTAGGTTAGGTTAGGTTAGGTTAGGTTAGGTTAGGTTAGGTTAGGTTAGGTTAGGTTAGGTTAGGTTAGGTTAGGTTAGGTTAGGTTAGATTAGGTTAGGTTAGGTTAGGTTAGGTTAGGTTAGGTTAGGTTAGGTTAGGTTAGGTTAGGTTAGGTTAGGTTAGGTTAGGTTAGGTTAGGTTAGGTTAGGTTAGGTTAGGTTAGGTTAGGTTAGGTTAGGTTAGGTTAGGTTAGGTTAGGTTAGGTTAGGTTAGGTTAGGTTAGGTTAGGTTAGGTTAGGTTAGGTTAGGTTAGGTTAGGTTAGGTTAGGTTAGGTTAGGTTAGGTTAGGTTAGGTTAGGTTAGGTTAGGTTAGGTTAGGTTAGGTTAGGTTAGGTTAGGTTAGGTTAGGTTAGGTTAGGTTAGGTTAGGTTAGGTTAGGTTAGGTTAGGTTAGGTTAGGTTAGGTTAGGTTAGGTTAGGTTAGGTTAGGTTAGGTTAGGTTAGGTTAGGTTAGGTTAGGTTAGGTTAGGTTAGGTTAGGTTAGGTTAGGTTAGGTTAGGTTAGGTTAGGTTAGGTTAGGTTAGGTTAGGTTAGGTTAGGTTAGGTTAGGTTAGGTTAGGTTAGGTTAGGTTAGGTTAGGTTAGGTTAGGTTAGGTTAGGTTAGGTTAGGTTAGGTTAGGTTAGGTTAGGTTAGGTTAGGTTAGGTTAGGTTAGGTTAGGTTAGGTTAGGTTAGGTTAGGTTAGGTTAGGTTAGGTTAGGTTAGGTTAGGTTAGGTTAGGTTAGGTTAGGTTAGGTTAGGTTAGGTTAGGTTAGGTTAGGTTAGGTTAGGTTAGGTTAGGTTAGGTTAGGTTAGGTTAGGTTAGGTTAGGATAGGTTAGGTTAGGTTAGGTTAGGTTAGGTTAGGTTAGGTTAGGTTAGGTTAGGTTAGGTTAGGTTAGGTTAGGTTAGGTTAGGTTAGGTTAGGTTAGGTTAGGTTAGGTTAGGTTAGGTTAGGTTAGGTTAGGTTAGGTTAGGTTAGGTTAGGTTAGGTTAGGTTAGGTTAGGTTAGGTTAGGTTAGGTTAGGTTAGGTTAGGTTAGGTTAGGTTAGGTTAGGTTAGGTTAGGTTAGGTTAGGTTAGGTTAGGTTAGGTTAGGTTAGGTTAGGTTAGGTTAGGTTAGGTTAGGTTAGGTTAGGTTAGGTTAGGTTAGGTTAGGTTAGGTTAGGTTAGGTTAGGTTAGGTTAGGTTAGGTTAGGTTAGGTTAGGTTAGGTTAGGTTAGGTTAGGTTAGGTTAGGTTAGGTTAGGTTAGGTTAGGTTAGGTTAGGTTAGGTTAGGTTAGGTTAGGTTAGGTTAGGTTAGGTTAGGTTAGGTTAGGTTAGGTTAGGTTAGGTTAGGTTAGGTTAGGTTAGGTTAGGTTAGGTTAGGTTAGGTTAGGTTAGGTTAGGTTAGGTTAGGTTAGGTTAGGTTAGGTTAGGTTAGGTTAGGTTAGGTTAGGTTAGGATAGGTTAGGTTAGGTTAGGTTAGGTTAGGTTAGGTTAGGTTAGGTTAGGTTAGGTTAGGTTAGGTTAGGTTAGGTTAGGTTAGGTTAGGTTAGGTTAGGTTAGGTTAGGTTAGGTTAGGTTAGGTTAGGTTAGGTTAGGTTAGGTTAGGTTAGGTTAGGTTAGGTTAGGTTAGGTTAGGTTAGGTTAGGTTAGGTTAGGTTAGGTTAGGTTAGGTTAGGTTAGGTTAGGTTAGGTTAGGTTAGGTTAGGTTAGGTTAGGTTAGGTTAGGTTAGGTTAGGTTAGGTTAGGTTAGGTTAGGTTAGGTTAGGTTAGGTTAGGTTAGGTTAGGTTAGGTTAGGTTAGGTTAGGTTAGGTTAGGTTAGGTTAGGTTAGGTTAGGTTAGGTTAGGTTAGGTTAGGTTAGGTTAGGTTAGGTTAGGTTAGGTTAGGTTAGGTTAGGTTAGGTTAGGTTAGGTTAGGTTAGGTTAGGTTAGGTTAGGTTAGGTTAGGTTAGGTTAGGTTAGGTTAGGTTAGATTAGGTTAGGTTAGGTTAGGTTAGGTTAGGTTAGGTTAGGTTAGGTTAGGTTAGGTTAGGTTAGGTTAGGTTAGGTTAGGTTAGGTTAGGTTAGGTTAGGTTAGGTTAGGTTAGGTTAGGTTAGGTTAGGTTAGGTTAGGTTAGGTTAGGTTAGGTTAGGTTAGGTTAGGTTAGGTTAGGTTAGGTTAGGTTAGGTTAGGTTAGGTTAGGTTAGGTTAGGTTAGGTTAGGTTAGGTTAGGTTAGGTTAGGTTAGGTTAGGTTAGGTTAGGTTAGGTTAGGTTAGGTTAGGTTAGGTTAGGTTAGGTTAGGTTAGGTTAGGTTAGGTTAGGTTAGGTTAGGTTAGGTTAGGTTAGGTTAGGTTAGGTTAGGTTAGGTTAGGTTAGGTTAGGTTAGGTTAGGTTAGGTTAGGTTAGGTTAGATTAGGTTAGGTTAGGTTAGGTTAGGTTAGGTTAGGTTAGGTTAGGTTAGGTTAGGTTAGGTTAGGTTAGGTTAGGTTAGGTTAGGTTAGGTTAGGTTAGGTTAGGTTAGGTTAGGTTAGGTTAGGTTAGGTTAGGTTAGGTTAGGTTAGGTTAGGTTAGGTTAGGTTAGGTTAGGTTAGGTTAGGTTAGGTTAGGTTAGGTTAGGTTAGGTTAGGTTAGGTTAGGTTAGGTTAGGTTAGGTTAGGTTAGGTTAGGTTAGGTTAGGTTAGGTTAGGTTAGGTTAGGTTAGGTTAGGTTAGGTTAGGTTAGGTTAGGTTAGGTTAGGTTAGGTTAGGTTAGGTTAGGTTAGGTTAGGTTAGGTTAGGTTAGGTTAGGTTAGGTTAGGTTAGGTTAGGTTAGGTTAGGTTAGGTTAGGTTAGGTTAGGTTAGGTTAGGTTAGGTTAGGTTAGGTTAGGTTAGGTTAGGTTAGGTTAGGTTAGGTTAGGTTAGGTTAGGTTAGGTTAGGTTAGGTTAGGTTAGGTTAGGTTAGGTTAGGTTAGGTTAGGTTAGGTTAGGTTAGGTTAGGTTAGGTTAGGTTAGGTTAGGTTAGGTTAGGTTAGGTTAGGTTAGGTTAGGTTAGGTTAGGTTAGGTTAGGTTAGGTTAGGTTAGGTTAGGTTAGGTTAGGTTAGGTTAGGTTAGGTTAGATTAGGTTAGGTTAGGTTAGGTTAGGTTAGGTTAGGTTAGGTTAGGTTAGGTTAGGTTAGGTTAGGTTAGGTTAGGTTAGGTTAGGTTAGGTTAGGTTAGGTTAGGTTAGGTTAGGTTAGGTTAGGTTAGGTTAGGTTAGGTTAGGTTAGGTTAGGTTAGGTTAGGTTAGGTTAGGTTAGGTTAGGTTAGGTTAGGTTAGGTTAGGTTAGGTTAGGTTAGGTTAGGTTAGGTTAGGTTAGGTTAGGTTAGGTTAGGTTAGGTTAGGTTAGGTTAGGTTAGGATAGGTTAGGTTAGGTTAGGTTAGGTTAGGTTAGGTTAGGTTAGGTTAGGTTAGGTTAGGTTAGGTTAGGTTAGGTTAGGTTAGGTTAGGTTAGGTTAGGTTAGGTTAGGTTAGGTTAGGTTAGGTTAGGTTAGGTTAGGTTAGGTTAGGTTAGGTTAGGTTAGGTTAGGTTAGGTTAGGTTAGGTTAGGTTAGATTAGGTTAGGTTAGGTTAGGTTAGGTTAGGTTAGGTTAGGTTAGGTTAGGTTAGGTTAGGTTAGGTTAGGTTAGGTTAGGTTAGGTTAGGTTAGGTTAGGTTAGGTTAGGTTAGGTTAGGTTAGGTTAGGTTAGGTTAGGTTAGGTTAGGTTAGGTTAGGTTAGGTTAGGTTAGGTTAGGTTAGGTTAGGTTAGGTTAGGTTAGGTTAGGTTAGGTTAGGTTAGGTTAGGTTAGGTTAGGTTAGGTTAGGTTAGGTTAGGTTAGGTTAGGTTAGGTTAGGTTAGGTTAGGTTAGGTTAGGTTAGGTTAGGTTAGGTTAGGTTAGGTTAGGTTAGGTTAGGTTAGGTTAGGTTAGGTTAGGTTAGGTTAGGTTAGGTTAGGTTAGGTTAGGTTAGGTTAGGTTAGGTTAGGTTAGGTTAGGTTAGGTTAGGTTAGGTTAGGTTAGGTTAGGTTAGGTTAGGTTAGGTTAGGTTAGGTTAGGTTAGGTTAGGTTAGGTTAGGTTAGGTTAGGTTAGGTTAGGTTAGGTTAGGTTAGGTTAGGTTAGGTTAGGTTAGGTTAGGTTAGGTTAGGTTAGGTTAGGTTAGGTTAGGTTAGGTTAGGTTAGGTTAGATTAGGTTAGGTTAGGTTAGGTTAGGTTAGGTTAGGTTAGGTTAGGTTAGGTTAGGTTAGGTTAGGTTAGGTTAGGTTAGGTTAGGTTAGGTTAGGTTAGGTTAGGTTAGGTTAGGTTAGGTTAGGTTAGGTTAGGTTAGGTTAGGTTAGGTTAGGTTAGGTTAGGTTAGGTTAGGTTAGGTTAGGTTAGGTTAGGTTAGGTTAGGTTAGGTTAGGTTAGGTTAGGTTAGGTTAGGTTAGGTTAGGTTAGGTTAGGTTAGGTTAGGTTAGGTTAGGTTAGGTTAGGTTAGGTTAGGTTAGGTTAGGTTAGGTTAGGTTAGGTTAGGTTAGGTTAGGTTAGGTTAGGTTAGGTTAGGTTAGGTTAGGTTAGGTTAGGTTAGGTTAGGTTAGGTTAGGTTAGGTTAGGTTAGGTTAGGTTAGGTTAGGTTAGGTTAGGTTAGGTTAGGTTAGGTTAGGTTAGGTTAGGTTAGGTTAGGTTAGGTTAGGTTAGGTTAGGTTAGGTTAGGTTAGGTTAGGTTAGGTTAGGTTAGGTTAGGATAGGTTAGGTTAGGTTAGGTTAGGTTAGGTTAGGTTAGGTTAGGTTAGGTTAGGTTAGGTTAGGTTAGGTTAGGTTAGGTTAGGTTAGGTTAGGTTAGGTTAGGTTAGGTTAGGTTAGGTTAGGTTAGGTTAGGTTAGGTTAGGTTAGGTTAGGTTAGGTTAGGTTAGGTTAGGTTAGGTTAGGTTAGGTTAGGTTAGGTTAGGTTAGGTTAGGTTAGGTTAGGTTAGATTAGGTTAGGTTAGGTTAGGTTAGGTTAGGTTAGGTTAGGTTAGGTTAGGTTAGGTTAGGTTAGGTTAGGTTAGGTTAGGTTAGGTTAGGTTAGGTTAGGTTAGGTTAGGTTAGGTTAGGTTAGGTTAGGTTAGGTTAGGTTAGGTTAGGTTAGGTTAGGTTAGGTTAGGTTAGGTTAGGTTAGGTTAGGTTAGGTTAGGTTAGGTTAGGTTAGGTTAGGTTAGGTTAGGTTAGGTTAGGTTAGGTTAGGTTAGGTTAGGTTAGGTTAGGTTAGGTTAGGTTAGGTTAGGTTAGGTTAGGTTAGGTTAGGTTAGGTTAGGTTAGGTTAGGTTAGGTTAGGTTAGGTTAGGTTAGGTTAGGTTAGGTTAGGTTAGGTTAGGTTAGGTTAGGTTAGGTTAGGTTAGGTTAGGTTAGGTTAGGTTAGGTTAGGTTAGGTTAGGTTAGGTTAGGTTAGGTTAGGTTAGGTTAGGTTAGGTTAGGTTAGGTTAGGTTAGGTTAGGTTAGGTTAGGTTAGGTTAGGTTAGGTTAGGTTAGGTTAGGTTAGGTTAGGTTAGGTTAGGTTAGGTTAGGTTAGGTTAGGTTAGGTTAGGTTAGGTTAGGTTAGGTTAGGTTAGGTTAGGTTAGGTTAGGTTAGGTTAGGTTAGGTTAGGTTAGGTTAGGTTAGGTTAGGTTAGGTTAGGTTAGGTTAGGTTAGATTAGGTTAGGTTAGGTTAGGTTAGGTTAGGTTAGGTTAGGTTAGGTTAGGTTAGGTTAGGTTAGGTTAGGTTAGGTTAGGTTAGGTTAGGTTAGGTTAGGTTAGGTTAGGTTAGGTTAGGTTAGGTTAGGTTAGGTTAGGTTAGGTTAGGTTAGGTTAGGTTAGGTTAGGTTAGGTTAGGTTAGGTTAGGTTAGGTTAGGTTAGGTTAGGTTAGGTTAGGTTAGGTTAGGTTAGGTTAGGTTAGGTTAGGTTAGGTTAGGTTAGGTTAGGTTAGGTTAGGTTAGGTTAGGTTAGGTTAGGTTAGGTTAGGTTAGGATAGGTTAGGTTAGGTTAGGTTAGGTTAGGTTAGGTTAGGTTAGGTTAGGTTAGGTTAGGTTAGGTTAGGTTAGGTTAGGTTAGGTTAGGTTAGGTTAGGTTAGGTTAGGTTAGGTTAGGTTAGGTTAGGTTAGGTTAGGTTAGGTTAGGTTAGGTTAGGTTAGGTTAGGTTAGGTTAGGTTAGGTTAGGTTAGGTTAGGTTAGGTTAGGTTAGGTTAGGTTAGGTTAGGTTAGGTTAGGTTAGGTTAGGTTAGGTTAGGTTAGGTTAGGTTAGGTTAGGTTAGGTTAGGTTAGGTTAGATTAGGTTAGGTTAGGTTAGGTTAGGTTAGGTTAGGTTAGGTTAGGTTAGGTTAGGTTAGGTTAGGTTAGGTTAGGTTAGGTTAGGTTAGGTTAGGTTAGGTTAGGTTAGGTTAGGTTAGGTTAGGTTAGGTTAGGTTAGGTTAGGTTAGGTTAGGTTAGGTTAGGTTAGGTTAGGTTAGGTTAGGTTAGGTTAGGTTAGGTTAGGTTAGGTTAGGTTAGGTTAGGTTAGGTTAGGTTAGGTTAGGTTAGGTTAGGTTAGGTTAGGTTAGGTTAGGTTAGGTTAGGTTAGGTTAGGTTAGGTTAGGTTAGGTTAGGTTAGATTAGGTTAGGTTAGGTTAGGTTAGGTTAGGTTAGGTTAGGTTAGGTTAGGTTAGGTTAGGTTAGGTTAGGTTAGGTTAGGTTAGGTTAGGTTAGGTTAGGTTAGGTTAGGTTAGGTTAGGTTAGGTTAGGTTAGGTTAGGTTAGGTTAGGTTAGGTTAGGTTAGGTTAGGTTAGGTTAGGTTAGGTTAGGTTAGGTTAGGTTAGGTTAGGTTAGGTTAGGTTAGGTTAGGTTAGGTTAGGTTAGGTTAGGTTAGGTTAGGTTAGGTTAGGTTAGGTTAGGTTAGGTTAGGTTAGGTTAGGTTAGGTTAGGTTAGGTTAGGTTAGGTTAGGTTAGGTTAGGTTAGGTTAGGTTAGGTTAGGTTAGGTTAGGTTAGGTTAGGTTAGGTTAGGTTAGGTTAGGTTAGGTTAGGTTAGGTTAGGTTAGGTTAGGTTAGGTTAGGTTAGGTTAGGTTAGGTTAGGTTAGGTTAGGTTAGGTTAGGTTAGGTTAGGTTAGGTTAGGTTAGGTTAGGTTAGGTTAGGTTAGGTTAGGTTAGGTTAGGTTAGGTTAGGTTAGGTTAGGTTAGGTTAGGTTAGGTTAGGTTAGGTTAGGTTAGGTTAGGTTAGGTTAGGTTAGGTTAGGTTAGGTTAGGTTAGGTTAGGTTAGGTTAGGTTAGGTTAGGTTAGGTTAGGTTAGGTTAGGTTAGATTAGGTTAGGTTAGGTTAGGTTAGGTTAGGTTAGGTTAGGTTAGGTTAGGTTAGGTTAGGTTAGGTTAGGTTAGGTTAGGTTAGGTTAGGTTAGGTTAGGTTAGGTTAGGTTAGGTTAGGTTAGGTTAGGTTAGGTTAGGTTAGGTTAGGTTAGGTTAGGTTAGGTTAGGTTAGGTTAGGTTAGGTTAGGTTAGGTTAGGTTAGGTTAGGTTAGGTTAGGTTAGGTTAGGTTAGGTTAGGTTAGGTTAGGTTAGGTTAGGTTAGGATAGGTTAGGTTAGGTTAGGTTAGGTTAGGTTAGGTTAGGTTAGGTTAGGTTAGGTTAGGTTAGGTTAGGTTAGGTTAGGTTAGGTTAGGTTAGGTTAGGTTAGGTTAGGTTAGGTTAGGTTAGGTTAGGTTAGGTTAGGTTAGGTTAGGTTAGGTTAGGATAGGTTAGGTTAGGTTAGGTTAGGTTAGGTTAGGTTAGGTTAGGTTAGGTTAGGTTAGGTTAGGTTAGGTTAGGTTAGGTTAGGTTAGGTTAGGTTAGGTTAGGTTAGGTTAGGTTAGGTTAGGTTAGGTTAGGTTAGGTTAGGTTAGGTTAGGTTAGGTTAGGTTAGGTTAGGTTAGGTTAGGTTAGGTTAGGTTAGGTTAGGTTAGGTTAGGTTAGGTTAGGTTAGGTTAGGTTAGGTTAGGTTAGGTTAGGTTAGGTTAGGTTAGGTTAGGTTAGGTTAGGTTAGGTTAGGTTAGGTTAGGTTAGGTTAGGTTAGGTTAGGTTAGGTTAGGTTAGGTTAGGTTAGGTTAGGTTAGGTTAGGTTAGGTTAGGTTAGGTTAGGTTAGGTTAGGTTAGGTTAGGTTAGGTTAGATTAGGTTAGGTTAGGTTAGGTTAGGTTAGGTTAGGTTAGGTTAGGTTAGGTTAGGTTAGGTTAGGTTAGGTTAGGTTAGGTTAGGTTAGGTTAGGTTAGGTTAGGTTAGGTTAGGTTAGGTTAGGTTAGGTTAGGTTAGGTTAGGTTAGGTTAGGTTAGGTTAGGTTAGGTTAGGTTAGGTTAGGTTAGGTTAGGTTAGGTTAGGTTAGGTTAGGTTAGGTTAGGTTAGGTTAGGTTAGGTTAGGTTAGGTTAGGTTAGGTTAGGTTAGGTTAGGTTAGGTTAGGTTAGGTTAGGTTAGGTTAGGTTAGGTTAGGTTAGGTTAGGTTAGGTTAGGTTAGGTTAGGTTAGGTTAGGTTAGGTTAGGTTAGGTTAGGTTAGGTTAGGTTAGGTTAGGTTAGGTTAGGTTAGGTTAGGTTAGGTTAGGTTAGGTTAGGTTAGGTTAGGTTAGGTTAGGTTAGGTTAGGTTAGGTTAGGTTAGGTTAGGTTAGGTTAGGTTAGGTTAGGTTAGGTTAGGTTAGGTTAGGTTAGGTTAGGTTAGGTTAGGTTAGGTTAGGTTAGGTTAGGTTAGGTTAGGTTAGGTTAGGTTAGGTTAGGTTAGGTTAGGTTAGGTTAGGTTAGGTTAGGTTAGGTTAGGTTAGGTTAGGTTAGGTTAGGTTAGGTTAGGTTAGGTTAGGTTAGGTTAGATTAGGTTAGGTTAGGTTAGGTTAGGTTAGGTTAGGTTAGGTTAGGTTAGGTTAGGTTAGGTTAGGTTAGGTTAGGTTAGGTTAGGTTAGGTTAGGTTAGGTTAGGTTAGGTTAGGTTAGGTTAGGTTAGGTTAGGTTAGGTTAGGTTAGGTTAGGTTAGGTTAGGTTAGGTTAGGTTAGGTTAGGTTAGGTTAGGTTAGGTTAGGTTAGGTTAGGTTAGGTTAGGTTAGGTTAGGTTAGGTTAGGTTAGGTT